>NW_024351073.1:18185828-18218276 GCF_902729225.1 Pteropus medius | reverse complement strand
GACCTCACTCAGCCTACATGCCACTTATAAGTGTTGAATTACAGAAACCGAGGGAAGCAGTTCTCCTACTTATTTCCATTTTGAACCATTTCTACAAAGTTAACCCAATTTCCTTGTCTTCAAAAAAGGAAAGCCTCCCTCTGCCTTCCAGCATTTTCCTTTCGACCCACAGGGCCTGCTTCCTGGCTGCGAGAGGCAGCTCTGTGATGCTTCCTGGACCCTCCACACCTGGGCTTTAATTGGCTGGGAGAACCCCAGCTTAGCTTCTCCCGGCTCCTACAGTACTTGCCTTTTCTTTCCTCCCTCCCCTTTCATTTCCTGTCCCCAGGCGGAGGGCCACCGTTGCAGAGGGAGCAGGCACCTCCTTCCTGCACCAAGGGCTCTTCGGCACTGTGGTTTCTGGAAGGGAAGGCGATCCACGCTTCCTAATCCACGCACTGTGGTTTCTGGAAGGGAAGGCGATCCAGGCTGCCTAATCCACGCACGGCAGGAGCTGCAGTGAAGCCTTCCATTAGGTGACAGAGCCGCACTCTGTCCCAGGGCAAAGAGACAGCTCTCAAACTGGGAGACCCGCGCACACTGTCAGGCGTCCCAGAGACCAAGCTCTGGAATCTCGTCTGTTACTGCTCCCCATTCACTAACTCCCTTATCTGTCATTCTTTCCAAACAAATAAAGACCCTTTCTCTGCCTTTTTGCTACATGTGGAGGTTTCACCCAAGCCGACCTGAAACTCCCCAGAGGGGTGCCCCCATCACCATGACTCCCTCTGCCCCCAAGACTGCATCATCCGGATTCTAACCTAGAGTTGTTTCCTGCACACCAAATTTCTGGACCTGACCAAGACTCGCTGGACCTTCACATGGCCGTATATTCTATCGTCCCCCAACCCCACGGTGGCCTTACTCTAAAATCAGGAATCTCAGTCTTGTAGAATTCCAAGGGCCCCCTCCGGCAGCAGCGGCCATATAATTCAAGTGGCTTTCGCCCATATGCTAAAAAGTATATATGTCGCCATTCATATTATATATGGCACATGGATGAAATTCCCCAACTTCCCTTATTCATCAGAATAAACCTGAGTGCTGAAAGCTGGCTGCTCACTGGAGTCCCCTGGGTGCTTTAAAACACGGATGCCTGGGCTCCGCCCTCGGCAGATTCTGACCTGTCTCGTGCAGAGCGAGGCCCCAGCACCGCTATTTCTCAGAAGCTCCCCCTGGCGATCGCGACATGCAGCCCAGCCTGAGAACGCTGCTCCCGAGGAAACCAGCGTGTGCCCTGCCCGCGACGGACGTGCCCTACCCGTGGTTCTCACACGAGGCAGGAACTTAACAGAGGAAGTCCAAGGGCATAAATTTTGGGTCTCTCCAACTCCAGACCTCTGGGTATTTTTTTTGTATTTTTTTCCTTGTTACTACAGTCGTGTAAAACGTGATAGAAAGAACGACTTTCAGCTCCAGACTCCACAGGGCCCAGAAGTGCTCTTCCCCACGGTGTCACGGAGCAGACTGGCACCAAATGGCCATCCGACGGATATTTGTGGAATGGGTGAATTTTGCACTCGGAGTCACATTCTCCCAGAGTCTGGCAAAGGCGTGGTTACCATGTGGGCATCTTGAACATTAACTCATTCAGGCTCAAGGGTACGTGTCTACTCCCATGGCAAACAGTACATGCCGACTCCCACTCCCCAGCTAAATCCCAGAGCCATTCACCTCTCGACGCTCCCAGGATACTGCTTTGACCTTACGTGTATGAAATGCGTTCACGGGGCCAAACACGTCTGGGCCTGACGAACAGAGGATAAACCGGTTTGGCAGTGTTGCCAGAACATAGCAGAACAGACAGCCTTTCCGCAAAGACACCTGAGAGCGAAAGTTCTTTTCTGTCTTGGCCCTGAGCACGCCCACGGGAACCATGGCCGCCCCCCTGCAGGGTTGGTTCATCAGCAGGGGAAGGAGCTGCCCTCTCTCACCTCCACCGTCTCTACCCCGACGACAATCACTGTTTAGCGAAACCTAGCAATCCGAAGTCCAATAGAAAACAGTCTTCTGTAGCATAAACACACAGTGCAAAACGTGAACACACACATCCGTGCAGCAGGGAGCCAGCCAGCTTCCATTTTAAAACCAGCTTGCGATGAGGTTTATTTAAATCAAGACGACTGTCATAAACCTTTCAAGCTTTTTTCCCTAAGAGTCGACAAAGTCAACAAGCAAAATTATATATTTCCGTTTAATTTTAGGGAAGGAAAGAAAAACAGAATCCGTAAGTCTGAAATTCATGTCCATTGTACACTTATAAGTTGGTATTACACATTCTTCATCTAGGAGAAAAGCAGAAAGAAGGCAGACATCATATCTGGACCATATTTTTGCAAATTAAGTCGGTGAATATATACAGAATTATTTCAAGTTTTTCATTGAAAAACATTTGTGTGTGTGATACAACAAAAAGGGTATAGGGCTTGATTTTTCTAAACCCACAGCTCCTTCCCCTGCTGATGGTACATTTGGTTGTTTCCTGCATGTATATTCTAGATAAAGTCAATTATTATAATAACCTAGTTATAATTTAGCATTGTCACAGTAATAGTTCCAGGCTAAGGTTAAAGATATATTTATAGTTTTTAAGTGAAATAGCTTTGGAATCTTTGCCATTGATTATCTGAGGTCACCAAATTATAATTTAATACTTTATCATATCAGTGCACTAAATAGAAAAATGCAGGCATTATTTACATAATATTCAGCGACGGTAAAGTAAGTCTGTTAAATATCATACTTCAGGGCAGTGAACAGGACCAGCATACTAAATATATAAATGAAACCTCTAAAAAACCTAACTTTTCCCCGAAAGGTAGCTTGTGCCAAGGAAGAAACTAATCCATTAACTATACTCAAGATTTTATCATCGATTTTAATGTTTTACACTCGGTAGTAAAGAACGGGAAAATTTTTTAGACATGTGAAAAGTTTAATCAATTCAATTTACTGCAGAAACATAAATTAAAGTGTATTAGTATTGGGCTCTGTGTTAAGGGGGGCTATTTAAAAATGGAGAGGACGTCATCCATATCCTCCAGGAACTCCCCAACTAATGAGGGAAAGAGACACAGAGACCAACGCCATTTCACTACATGACATGACGAGGGCTGAGGACGCACAAAGAAGGGGGCTCTCGCCTCCTCAGAGTGTCAGAGAGGCTTCTCAGAGGACAAGAAAAATAAACAATCCCATCGAAACCCGAGTAGAGGACATGAAGGTAGACAGCTCTCCAAAGAAAACACACAAAAAGATGCCCAACATCACTAATCCTCAGGTAAATGCAAATCAAAACCACAACGAGATACCACCTCACACCTGTCAGAATGGCTGTGATGAAAAAAAATCAACAAAAATATCAAGTACTGGCGAGGATGTGGAGAAAACGGAACCTTTACGCACTGTTGGCGGGATTGCAAATTGGTGCAGCCACTTTGGAAAACAATATGGAGATTCCTCAAAAAACTAAAAATAGATCTACCATACGACCCAGCAATTCCACTTCTGGGGCTTTATCTGAAGAAACCCAAAAAACACTAATTTGAAAAGATACGTACACCCCTATGTTCACTGCAGCATTATTTATAATAGCCGAGATATGAAAGCCACCTAGGTGCCAATGACGGAAGAACGGATAAAGAAGATGTGGTGCACATATACAAGGGAATATTACTCATCCATAAGAAAATAATAAAATCCTGCCATTCGTGACAACACGGATGGAGAGGGCATTATGCAAAGTGAAATAAGTCAGAGAAAAAAAAGACAAATACTGCATGATTTCACTTACAGGTGGAGTTTTATTAAAAATCGAAACAAAACAAAAACGGACTCATAGAAACGAAGAACAAACTGATGATTGCCAGGAGGGTGAAAAAGGTGAAGGGGACGATAGTCCATAACAGTGTGATAACTTTGCACAGTGACAGATGGTGGGTTACTAGACTTAGTGTGGTGAGCACATCGTAGGATACACAAATATCAAATCGCTACGCAGTACATCTGAAACTAATTCTATTATATACCAACTATACTTTGTTTTTAAAAAAGAATGCGTAGCGCTTGCAGGCAAACAAGTGTAGGGGCCTGGCTGGCAGACATCGACCGTGGGAAGGAGGCGTCGGGATCGTGGAGCTCGGGGAAGCAGAGGGTGGCTGGTGGTGCAGTGCTCAGAGAATGCAGAGGTAGCATCCCTGATGTTCTGTGGTGAGCAGGCTTCGAGACCAGACAGAATCATCTGGACTGTCGGGGATGCGTAAAAGATCCAGTGATCAGTCCCCAAGGAGGCAGGGAAACCATCATTCTCTTCCGGCGTTAATTGGCAGTGGAAGAGGTTCTGAATCCCTCTCTCTGCATTTGCATAATAAAAAGCTGCTGAGCTGGGCCCTGTGCTAGGCAGGGTTTCATTCTTCAATGTGACTCCAGAGGCGCATCCTTGCATCTCCCTGTCTGTGACCTCGTTTCCAGGCCTATAGAATGTAGGCGATAGGGTATCCACAGACCCCAGAAAACTCACAGCCTAGACTCTGCCTTAATGATCTCTCATCACCAACAAAAGCTTACAATTCGCAGAGAATGCGAAGAGACTAAAGTGCCCTGAATGTGTTTTTTCCCTCAGGCAAGCATCATCCCAAAAGATGCAGCGAGTATTTCTGTCAGTAGCTATAGCATGGGTGGCAATGTGCAGAAAAGCCTAAAGATGCAAACCCTTCTTTCGTTCAAATTCAAAATAGCAACATGTAGCCTTACGCGCCATCCAAAAATTAGCAGACAAATATGTTTCTCACAAATTAATCAGAATATAACTTCGAACTTTTGTAGGCGATAATCCAAGACATGTGCAAGTACAGACGACAGCCACTTACTGTTAAAACTCGAGTGACGCTCTGCTTCCACAGCTGTCTCCTGCCGATCCTAAACATCGCCTCGATCTGCTCTGCTTCTGGACCCTTCCAGAATGATCTTCTAACTCCTAGGAGACCCACTCCGCATCCAACAGGCTTTCAAATGAAAAGTCCTCTAGAGGACCTAAAGTTCACATTTACATTTCTAATTTGCACGTATCATTCACCAGATACACAGAATAAAAATTAAAAGTGCCCCAAACTATTCAAGTGTTCCTCCTAGAGCCTCTTCCCTGAGCTTCTCCTGTGTTCCAAAGCCTTGGGTTGTTAGGGGAATACTGTTTATATGCTGTACAGTTTAAACATGCCTCTTAATCATGTTTGTCAACCAATGAAAGCATTTGAACGGTTCGGTTGCAACACAACTTCTGATGTTCGTTTAATTCTATACACTGCCCAACAATAAGCTGGGAGTCAATGGAGATATTTGACTAATTTCTTTGAACAGTGAGAAACTTTAAACCATATCAAAACAGAAAGCAGAGAAACCACAGCTCTGAATAAATTGCTCAAGAAATTCACTCTTACTTTGTCTAAACAACTTTCTGTGCATGATTAACTGCCAGCATTGTGACTAATTGTGACTAATTGTCAGATAGGCTAATTGTGACCCAAAGGAGCCATTTTTTCCCCATAAAGAACAAGAAGCCTATTTCATATGCAAAAAGCAAATGAGGTCTATAAATTACTTATGCTCGCACAGTTAGTTGCACATACAAATAAACCAAGGTAATTTATTCTATGTGACTAAACACCTTGATCATCCTCACTGTGAAGTCGTGATGGGAAATCACAGCCAAGGTGATTTGAGATCTAGTTATTATGTACAATTTCTCTCATCGGGATGAATAAAAGGCAGGACGCCTAAAGTTGGGTTGTTTAATCTAGCAGTTAGTCCTTAGAATTCAAGGTTCAGGAACCCGAATCCAATCAAGTCATCCAAGGAGAATCAGGAAACAGGGAACTCATCCTGCCAATAGCCTGCTAGTCAACCTCACAAGAGACTGACTTGAAAGCCAGGATGCTAATTTGGTATCGACATCTTCTGCTAATTTGGATGTTAATGTGGTATCTAAACTTGGGAGAGTCATCCGATCAACAGCCAACACTAAGACGTGGCCTCTATGTGTAGGGTTAACAAAGAGACAACGATTAGACCAGAAGACAGTAAGTCCTCACTAAATGCCATCAGTAGGTTCTGCGACTTTAAGCAGAACGACATATGCCGAGATCAATTTCACCATAGGCTCACGGACATAAACAAGAGTCAAGTTCCCGCAACATCTCGTCAATGTTTTTACACAACGTCATTCAAGGATCTTCTGTATTATTTGGTAAGCAAAGAAGTTAAAGTTTGTTTATGGGATTTTTTTTAAATCAGCCTTTGGGTATTGATAAGCGTCTGTTTTCTGTTCGAATTATAAATCTAAACTAGAAGTCACTCTCCTCTGTGTGATTTTGAAAGGTCACCAGCAAATCGCAGGATTTTCCCATCGTCCTTGCTCAGCCTCTCAGTACCAGTCCCAAGAATCTTCTGTCAACATCTGACTTCAGGACAGAGGTGCCGATTTATGATGTCCCTGCTCATCTTTCATTAGCACTTAATTTGGGTGCTTCCCTGATGGTCTTGAAGGTACCACTCTCATCCCATCAGCAGCCTGTTGATGTTATCTCTTGGGGAGAGTTTCTTTCTGGGAAGATTTGCACAGAGGGCTGATGGCATTCGTTTTGTGTTTGGTGGGCATAACCATGGCTACCTCAAGTCTTCCCAGTACACTGCGAAGTCTTCCAACCTCTGTGGCCGAATGCCAACCCTCTTTGGGCAATGCAGAGGCAGCAGGTGTCTTAAAGGATCCCCCTGAGGGTCCCAGACTTGAAGCAGGCTCCCTGAGAATTGTAGTTAAGCAGTGCCAGCAAGACTCAAGCCTGAACCCATGTCTGACCACCTGCCCCTCGAGTGCCTGCCTAAAATAAAATTGATTTCCAGCCGTTGGAGAAGAGCTATCACACATTGCTCAGCAGGAGCCTCAGGAGGGGTTTCTGAGCGGCAGTTTCCACCAGGTGCCAGCTTCAGCTGACGAGACCCGTCCTCCAGGAACACAGTCTGGGAAGTCTCCAGCCCAACCTGTTGGACAGCACGCCCTTTCACGCTGAGCGCTGTGGCCATGCACAAACCTTAAATCGGACGGAACAGGAAAACGAGAGTGGACAACAGGCGTCCCATAGGTAGGAGTCTTCATCCAAAAATCCAAGTACCTTCAGGCCGAGTTTAAAGTTCCGCTTTCGTTCATTCATTTGACGAATGTTCGCCAGCGCCTTTTATGGACCCAGGCACTGTACTATGTACTAAGCATAGTGCAGCTAATTAAAAGGCACACTTAATCAAACATTTAAAAATTACAAGATACATAATTATTTTGTGTAGCACCCAAAAAGTTAAATGCTGCCAATTAAGTTTAAATACAACATCAATTTTAAGATACATCCTGAATTCACAGATATTAAATTATGAAAAATGCACATCTCAGAATCTAAGAAAAACCATTGTTCCCACCTTCACCGGGGGGACATATTAAACGAATAACATATAAATAACAACATAATTATAAATAAAATATAATTACAAATTGTGGAAAGTGCCATAAAAGAGAAAATAAGGTGCAGGCTTCACTTGGATCTGTGTTGAATTATTTCCATTTGATGCTTACATTCCAAAGTGTAAAGTTTCCTGAACTCAGCCCTGAGTAATAGAGAGTCATCTACTTTGCCAGGCAGTGTCACCGAAAAGTGCAAGCGTTGGGGTCACAGACAGACCTGGATAAAAACCCCAGCTCTGTCCTCCTCTAGTGGTGTGAGGTCGGAGCTTCAGTTTCCTAAGTTAGAAATAAACCCACCTGCCTAACAGACTTGTGATGACTTAAATATATGTAGAACTCCTGGATCCTCACAGGCCCTTAATAAATGACAAATACATCTGCATTTTTTTAGTTGCAAGAAAGTTCTGACTACAGTTAGTGACAATATCCATGTAGGGGACAAATTCCCAAGGAATTTAACCTAGCCCACAAATTCTAGTCTAGAGCTGTTTGGACCCGTTGCTCTAGATTTCAGCATATGTCCCAAGAGAAAGAGTGGATCCAGGTCTTATCAGTTACCATCTTCAGGTCTTCCACAGATTTCCATCTCCAAGATGTCTTTCTGAAGCCCAGCTGAATCAAGCCCAGAGATCATCAGTTTAATGGCCTTGAAAACAGAGATGTAGGGGCAGCATACAAAGACGGCCAGGGAGGTCAGCGGGATGAGAAAATACCACATTTCATTCATTCTCAGTGGCACGCTTTTTTTGGCTTTTATCATCATGAGATTGGGTGCATCTGATAGTGCAGGTGCTCTTGTAACCGCTGTTGGTCAGCAATAATCATGACATAATTGTCACTGCCAGGGTTTGTGCAGACTCGGTTGTCACTGCGGATGGCATGACAGGGCCACTGCAGCAACTTGATATGTCAACAAGCCACGGAAGATCCATCTGAAGAAGGAATATGTGTCCTGGTTATTTTCTGAAAATCTGCCACTGACACCTTCTGGGAAGACCAGGAAAATGCCAACATCACAACTTACAGAATGGGTGACAGTGGACAGAAAGAAAATTCCAGAAGAATCAGACCCTGAATGTGAAGAAGTTTTAGAAATTTCTTAATCTCCTCATTGCACTTAATATTTGCACGGATGCGCAATTTTAATCTCTGTTTAAGTAGGTCTAAAATAGCTTCTCGATTCGAATAAAATTTGAAGAAAACGAGGCATCCTGGCTTAATTGACAGCTGTTTTTCTATCTTAGTGGTGAATGAAACAGTGGTGTGTCTTTTTATCTGATGATGGCTTAAATCAGATGAAATATAGTTTGAAGATATCTAACGATCTAAGCAAAGTCCTCGGAGAAGGTAAAATTTAAGTCAAGCTTTGAATAAGGGTAAGATTCAAATGAGAAAAGGCAGGGAATAACATATGAGGAAGACATCATGAGCAAAGCATGGAGGTGGGAATTCAGAAGAGAGCCTGTCTGGAGCTACGGTTGTTAAGAAACGCGATAGGTAATCTCTGAAAGGTATGTGGAGGCTGAACTACGGAGTCTGCCTGAGGTAGCTGGCCCTTGCGGGCATCAGGAAGTCAAAGGAGAATAAACCGATCAAAGTCTTGTTCAGGAAAACTATGCTGCTCGTTGCATGCAGGAAAGGCTAGCGTGGAAAAGACAAAAGTCAGCATTCTGGGCGTGAGAAAATAAAGGATTTGATGGAGGAGTGGAAGCAGGGTCACCCGAGCCAACCAAAAAAGAACGAACAAGCTAAATAAAAAGAGGCAGGTCCTCTTTTCCCATCCACCATTTTGCTACCCCGAAGCTACTCCTACACAGAATTCCTGGTTGATGGAAAAGTGGGAAGGGATAGATAGATGGAACTTGACAACTGGTGACGGAAGAGAAGACAGCTGTCAACTATTATTCCATTTTGTCAAGCTTGGGTGAAGTGAAGAATCATAATAACTCAGACAGGAATGGGGTAATCCAGCGAAAGCACATTTTGGAAACTAGATGACTAAAGAAATATAAATAAAGCTCTTGGTCTTCACTTTTCCTATCAGTCTTTTCATCTTGAAAACATGGAGGTCAGCATATGCGAGACCAAAAACATCCTTTACCCTTTTCTTTATTCTATCATAATTTAAAAATTCATCATAGAAAATACTCATAATAAAAAGAAAAGAAACAAAAATATATCGATTCAATAATCATTTGAGCTGCCTCCCCTCGAAAAAAAAAAATAGTTTTAAAACTTTCCAACGAAGCATGGTTTGTTGGTTTTGCCATCATTTCCATGAGTTAAAACTGTGGAGCAAAAGCTAAAAAAAAATGATGCATAAGTTTTCTGGAAGCCTCATCTGTCAAAATTCAAAAGAGAGGAAGAAGGAGAGGCAGGAGAAATCCCAAAGGAAGATACAGAAAGACGATGTATTTAGAGCAAATCATACACTAAACTGGAGAAGGAGGAAGGCTCGATGCCGAAAACACACAGGGTGCAGGCGTGATTATGGACGTAACTTTCAGGTGGAGCGTGTACGAGCTGGGCATGTTAGCACTGGGAGAGGGGTTTTCCCAAGGAGAGAGTCGCAGGAAGCTCACTCTGACATCTCTTCTCATCCTCCTCCTGGTGACATTTCCACACTGTCCTGGTTTGGGGAAGCCACACTTCTGATCCTAGCTCACCTGTTCTGGTTGGCTATGTGACTTGGATAAACCACCAGCCACACAGGCTCCCTCTTCCCCATGAACTGCGTGAGGCTGGTGGCCAGACAACCCAGGCCTAGACAAAATGCACGGCCTGAGCGAGTGACCTTTGCCACGTAGATCCCAAGCACACGGCATGCTGAAAGTGATCGCAGCGTTATCTTAACATGAATTCTCCATGTACACCTTTAACAAGGCATACGAAACACTGGAAAAATTATGTCACTGGAATCATCTAAAATGAGGTCGATTACTTAACACTGCACCGCTATGACATTTTTGATAATTTTGTTCTCCCCATAGGATTTTTTTCCATTCTTGATACCTATATCTTAAACAATGATGTCCCCTGGACAACGATAATTATTCTTTGTGTTTAAAGTTGTACTGCCTTATAAAATTCTTCTCCCAAACCCAAACACAAAGCTCAGGGACTCTGAATGAGAATAAAAAAATCAGATTTTAGGGACAAACCACAAAGTTCACGACAATACGTCCTTCTAGCATCCTGCTTTGGGGCTGGCTTTTTAGCATGCTTATAATGTTTTATGTTGAACCTTTACAGGTTATGGTACCTAGCTTAGTTATCCTAGTCGTTCCTTATGTAGAACGAAAATCTCAGCAGATATCATACGCGACTGAGAAAAATAACACTTCTTTAATCAGAATTATGTTTGTAGTTATCATCTGAAGGATACTCAACAACTAGAGAATGACCCTATGTCTTCATTATTTCTTTCAGAAATTCAAGGTCCAAACAGATATATGACCAGTATTAGTCACAGACTGAAGAGAACCCTTCTTAACGTGCTCATTTTTGCTTTGCGAAAGCAGCAGACCTAACCGATCTTTCCCTTTGTTACCTCCTAGTCGCTATTGTCCCACTTCATACACGGGAATTTTAAGGCACGATCTCTCCCAAATACGAAGCAACAAAAACGCCAACTCTCACCCCTCTTTTTTGGCTCTGATTTAGTTAATCAGTTACTTATTGAGGAGTAAAATATATTTCATTGCATAAGTCGCTGCCTGCACGAGACCTTGTCCCTGGTCCTGAAGACCGCAAGGAGCAGTGAGTAACACTGAGCGAGCCCGCAGCTCGCTGCTGACTCCCCGATAGTCAGATCCAGGCTGTCGCATACAGGAACCCCAGACGACAGCAGCACAAATGAGGACCAGGACCCACGTTTCATCGGGGGATCATTTTGAGGGCTATTATCAGTTGTGCTTGTTTTTGTTAAACTAGGAAAGAAAAAAGTCGAGAGTTAGGTTCACCAGCAAACGTAAGCATTCTCACTTAACCCTGCATTTACTTCCTCTTTGCCTTTCTCTCGTGCTAAAATATCATGATATGGTAAACTCAAAATCCTGTTCCTTTCCTATGGAAATATTTAAAGACAAAAATGAACCAAATGCCATTCGGTACAATGTTAAGAATTATTAGTTAATTCACTCAAGAGGCATCTTCTGAAACCAACAGAGAATATCTCTAGCCAGGGGCTCTAAAATCATTCTGTCAGAAGCACATTAATCAGCCACCATGATAGAGAAACTCCCCAACCTATGAGATCTTCATTGTGCAAACCCCCATTTGTTATTATTTTTATCATATACACAAACCCCGGAAAACAACCAACACATATTCATGAACACCTAAGGTTAGCTTAGCACTCACACCCATGTTAAGGGGTCTGGTAATAAAACAAAAGGCACTGATTTGTGATGCAGAAAATTTTCTGATTACAAGAACGTGATCAGATACAGAAAATCTATTTATCTGAACCCAAGCAGTAATTCCTGGAAAGAATGTCTTGTCTCTCTTTGAAAAGCTTAAGGGTAGACTTGGGGAGACATCGATGAAGATGTTTCCAGCCGGAACCAAGAATAATTTGATCACCTCAGAAAGAGTACAGTAAGCAGAAGGCCAGAGGTCAAGGGGAGGCTCTGATGCTTTGCTTTTGGTGACCTCTAACCCCCACCAACACCACTGCGAACTCTTAGAGGTCAGGGGTGGATCTGTCAGTCACATCTGTATTTCTGGGTCTTTGTACTGCTCATTAAATGAATAAAGCAATCCCATTTATAACCTCATCCAGGAGCTAATTAGTTCTTTAAACCTCAAACTCGCAAATGAGTTGCTCTGCTACTAACAAAGCAAAATTTATATTGCCATGGAAGACAAAAATAATTTATTTACCTGTTGGTGTTTTCGATGTTTCGCCTTTCTTAAAGACCATAATATAACTTGTCATAATGTCATTAGCACCTACAGATTGCACAAGGCAATTCTCAAACACTGCTGTTTCCTTCAATAGCAAAAATGGGAAATGGCCATTTCAGAGAGCAAACATAAACTCCATTACCACATAAACAATAAATCTGTTTTAATCCTAACAAAACTACATTATATAATGCTATGCAGACCAAACGTTCCTTCAAAGCTTCTTAAAGGATGACTTTCGATGCTTACTTTTTATCAAAACAGGCATAACAACTTTCTTGATAGAGACAAAAGGACACTTCCTGATTTTTCATCTATTATTAGCTCTGCCACTGAAAACAGTCAACATTGAGCTTTGTATTCAAAAGGAACCCCCAGGTAGATTCAAACATCCAAACGAGATGGTATAATTAATTACGCATATCAACTTTCGTTGATTGAAGTAAATTCTAAGTGAGGAACGTAAATGTACTTAGATATGAAAACGTGAAAGGCAGGACAGGGCAAGGATACTGAAAATGTAGCATTTGCCTGGCGATTTAGTATTTGACATGAAAGTTAATCTGAACAATTATTTTCTTTGGACTGTTTTAACTTGTAGATATTATATCGTCGAAAATGTCGAAAGTTTCCTGTTTAATAGGAAACAAAGCAAAGAAAGACCTTAAGGATAAAATCTGGTGACATAATTCCTTTCCTTGGCGGTAAGAAAATTAATTCCATATTTTAGGTGTGATTTAAAAAGTTCTTAAGATTTTAACAAAATGTTTTAGTATAGCTCATTAATCTCACCAAAACAACCATTATGTCTATTGAGCTTCTCTGACACGCCCAACACAATATCGTTCAAGTATAAGGTAGAAAGAGTTTATAATCTAGCAAAGGAGATAAAACTGCAAATTGTCAACAATAAAGTAAAGTATTAAGTTGTAAGCATCTATCGAGGAAGATGGGAATTCAGGCTGTTACAGCTCATGAGTCAATGCACGTAAAATACACCCTCACTAGGCAATAAGGTGTAAAAGAAAAGAACTTTCCATAAAACTCAGTTTTTAAATTATTCTAAATCATTTAAAGTAAGAGCAATAGCACACCTACACATTAAAGGGAAAGTTAAAAAGCTAAAAAAGTCTATACTATTTTCCTTTCATAATAGAAGAAAATAAAGGAAAGGTATATTCCTGTGGCAGGTGTTCTAAAATTGAGCTAGAGCAGGTCAGGGAAAAACAGCTTCCCTCTGCTTTGCCACGTTCATCCTCCTCCTTCCCCAACGCAAAGGGTTAAAGTTTGAATCTGCTCCGAGAAAATTCTAGAAGGACAATGTCTCCCTGCTCCCCAAGAAACCACCCCGCACTTGGATCACTGCCACTTCCTGAGGGAGAGCCACCCTCCTTCTACTCCAGTTCCTCTCATTCTCGCTCTCTCCCAACCTCCCCTTCTGCTTCAGCCTCCCTCCTTTCTCATCCTAAAGCCTGAAGGAAAATCGCCTCTCATCCGAACCTCACACGGACGTTCTCTTCCGGGTCATCACCTACTTTCTTGCCGTTCTGAGCATCATTTTGACACAAGCTAGGGATGGCCCAGCAACACTGAGGCTAAGGCAGGCCGAGGGAGCACTGCTCAGTGAGCAAAGGTTTCCCTGCCAAACACTGGGAGGAAAAAAACACATGCTTGTTACATAATAATAACAAAGAACAGAAAACAAAAACGAAGGGGTTAATTCACTGAGTGAGGTAGAGCTATAGCAGAAAACCTATTGCTTTTCTAATCCGAAAAATACACAGAGCAGAAAACAGCCATCTCCTCAAAGAAAATGTCAGGCAATTACAAGTAAAAGAACTATAGTTGAAGGCAATTTTTCTCCAAACTGTTATCCCCATTAGAGAATTACATTTCTCTCTCTTATTTTTTCCTTAAAGAAAATTAATTAAATGCAAAACATTTTTAAGTCACAAAAGTTTGTCCTGCAGAAAGTTTCCCAGTGGTGAGCCGTCGATTTAGAGTTTATTTTTCCTAATTAGTTCTACTCAACTCTTACAGAGATTAAATCTCATTAAAATCAGTTCGAAATTCTTACTTAAATAGTAAAGTTTTATTCTAAAATGTAGAAGCAAGCAATGCCTAAAGAACAGGAGAGCTCCTAGCCAGGACTGTGCAGCCGTGAAAAAAGTAAAAAGCTTCAAGCCACCTACTGCCCATCCCTACAAACAACCTCTCTGAGAAAAGACACCAGCCATCGTGTCCGTTCTTGCCAATTGCGTTTGGGGGAGGGGCACCACGCTGACCCCTAAAAGTACCTTCAGATCTGTTGGGAACACGCCTCCTCCTTCTGTGCCAAAGTCCCATCCACGTGTCAAGAACCTGCTCACATACCCCTTCCTCCACGGACCCCTTCCTGAATCTTCGCTGAAATTGCATGGCTCATCCTTTGATTCTAATAGCTTTTATCCTGAATAATTACATTTTTAGAAATATAATTTGTGCTAGAATTCTTTCAAACAAGGGTTTTGAATATTGTGATGAGCACAGCATCTCACGTAATAAGTGCTCATTAAATACATGTCACGTGATAAATTTTTAAACCACCTGAATTGTATACGGTAATAAGCCAAAAACTAACACCTCTATTAAGTAACATCTCTATTTTCTAACCCTCCTGAAGGTGTCACTTTTCATGCCATTGTTGTCCTCATTTTTGCTGGACATAGTTTTTAATTTGAGGCCACAGGTAGTGATAATGGTGTTTGGGGCTTGTGGAGAAGGAGTTATTGAGAAGTGCGAAAGGCAAATTCTAGCCCCTTCGGTAAGTGTCCCTTTTCCTAGTCTGTGCCCTAGTTAAACAGAGGATGTACACCTGCGTGCTCAGTATTTCCACTCCCTCTATTCACCCAGACTGAAGTATGAGGTTTACAATGTGATCGACTCCCACATTTTTTCTCATACTGAAGTACACACACAGGTGCTCTTTATTATCATTTTACTGAGTGATTATCAAATAGGATAGGATTGCAAACCATCATTTCATGAACTGAATTATTCATAAGAGTGAATTTCAATATACTGAGCATCAATTTACCATTGCTCTGAGCCGTCAGCTAAGGCTCACGAATATTTTCCTGATGGGGAATTGTTGTGGCGATATTATTTGTGGTGTGCAAATGTCAAATTGGTAAAGCTCCACTATTAACAATGGATCTATACACGCCTGACGAGAGCTCTGTGCCTGCGACCCACAGGCTTAGATTTCTAAGGCTCTTTTTCCCTTTTCTCTGTGAAAAGAAACCCTTAGAATTCCAGTTACAAGGCTTACAGCATTTCAGTCTCGTGCCCTATAACATCTGATGTTTGGAGGTTAATAAAATGAGATTAATCCAGAGATACTACATATTGGTTCTTTTCTTTTTTTCCTTTCAAGCACAATACGCTTAATGATGCAGTCTGCGCGGGATGGACCCGGATTCTGCAGACAGATGACCACGAGTGGAGGTTTGCTGCCACCCAGTGGCTGGAAGTGTAACTCACCCGTACCCACTGCCAGAAACGTAAGGAAACTTAAGGAAACGCAAAAACGGACCTGTCTCCTGAGTACATCAAGCCTTATCGATAATTTATATTTACTGTCTCATATTTACAAAGAAGATAAAATAATGGAAAAATTATTGAGTGCCTTAATGGAAGACAAGCCAAAGCCTCCCTTTTTATAATTCTAAGCCATAAGAAACTTGCTATGTTCATTCACATGGTTTCCCTTTCAAAAACTCCCAGTTTAGAAACTTTGCCTACTACTGTATCATATGAACCAAACTAAACATGAAATAATTATAAAATACATCTCGCTGCACGAAAGATGGCACGTTGAACATGCAAAAATTTTTATATCAATCTCTGAAGAAGTAAAACATGCAAATATATACAGTGCCACAATATTGATAGTTAGAGTGAATTCATTTTGAACGATTTTGAATGATCTTTAAGATCCTTAACCTCACTTAAACAATTCTAATACTAATGGTTTTTTTATATAGTTTATTATAAAAATAATACACATTTACTGTGGAAAACATAAAGATAAATATCACCATAATCTGAACACTATGGACATATATTCTTCATCCGACTTTTATGAGAAATGTTCTGGCTCCCATTTTCTTAAAAAAAATTTATATTTGTACATATGTATACATATACCTTTATTTTTAGTTTACAAGCTATAATGAAAATTTTCTCATATTGCTGAATACTCTTCGAAATCTAGCTTAATGGTTGCATATCATATTAACTAGATAAGCTTTATTCAGCCAATATTTTTATTTAACTGTAAGATTGGTTCCAAATTTCCGCTATTATAAACAACACTATAATGAATATCTCTGTGTACACATTCTTGTATAGATCTTTTTATTTCAAAATAAATTGTTTTTTAAAGTTTGTACCTTGTGGTTCCCATGAGAAATTTATTTCATTTGTTTCATCTCTGCCTACAGATGAGAAACGGTACATCGCCATTACCACATGGCAGGAATAATTTGCAAGGCTTTGACAATGGTGAAGCTGAATGTTTTAAAAATATTTATTGGAGATTTGTAGGGTTTTTTGTTTTTTTTGTTTTTTTTTACTTTTGTGAATCGTCTGTCACGTCCCTTCCTATTTTTCTCCTGGTAATTTTCTTTCTATTGATTTGTAATTGCTCTTTTTTAAAACTGAATAAAGATATAGCATACACACAGAAAATGAATAGCTGATTCAATATTGCAGTCACACGAAGTAGAATTAAATACAAAAGCCTTAAAGATTTGGACCAAGACAAGAATTTTATTTTTATAAAAGGTATAATCCATTGTAAGCTATAGTAGGTATGTGCTGAAAAACAGTATTGAAATAAAATAAGCAAAACCTGTTAGAAATACAGGCAACATTAACAGAAAAACTATAATAAAAGGATGCTCAGATCAAATGTTTCAAGAGAAATATATTAAACCTTATTCTCTCCAGACAACATTACTCTTTTATAGGCCGTAGATGGCTAACGAAATCAATCATGTATTAGAACACAAGAAAATTTGTTTTAAACTTGTTTAAACGAACCTATCCCGTTAAATGGAGGTAAATTGCAACGAGGATGGTGAAAAGTGACTTTGCCTGGCCCCAAACCGCTCCAAGTCCTACACGTCCTCGAGAGCCTCTCGCCTGCCTCGGGGTACTCTCTGGTCTGGGGCCACATTCAAGGTGGGGCTGGGTGGGGTTAGTAATCAATGGTGCTAAACTCCAATTCTATCTGACAGTGACCCATTGGATACACAAAACTCATCCTGTCACCAGTGGACATGTGACTTCATCCTGGGGTCATTTCCATAATGCCTAAGTGTATAATTAGAACAGATACCCTTGCCAAATGGCAGAACCCTCCGTTTTCCAGGTATGGATTCTTCTGGAACACCGTCTCCCTATGAAAACAGAAGGCAGCACCGCCATCCTAGATGTGACAGATGCAGGAGGCAATCCCTACCACAAATCCTTTTAACTCTCCTGTTCCACCAGTACCTGTCTCAAGATGGATGATCTTACCTCAAGGCTCCTCCATCGTGGCACTATCGATATTTGGATCTGGAAAATTCTTGCACTGTGAAATGTTTAGCAGCATCCCTGGCCTCCAGCCATTAGATGCCAGTAACACACCCTCCTTAGTTGTGACAATGTCTCCAGACATTTCCAAATGTCCTCTGGGTGATAAAATTGTTCGAAGCACTGAATGACAAGTAAGCTTAGTCAGGGGGCGACTCCATTTACAGCTGCTGTTCCAGACAGGACTTCTTGAACGAGAAAGAAGCACAATTCCTATTGAGCCTCTGGATTTGGGAGGTGACAAAGCCCATATCTGAGTGCACCGCTCCGGCCATGTACACAGTAATACGTAAGGCTCCCAGCTTTGCATGGAACCCAGAGCAAGATATGGTTCCATCTGGCCCCAGTCCTCGGACCCTCTGACCCAGCTCGACATTTCTGGGGAAAATGGGATGCTGCATGGAGCCCAGAGAAGAAAACCATAGCAGAGGTCCCTTGCCCATTTCAGAAATGACTCTCTTCTTTTTTTTTAAACACTCCTGCTCGCTACCGAGCCCAGAAGAAACTCCAAGTGACCACGGTTCCCATCATGAGCTCACTGTTTTCTGATCCTACAAGTTGTAAATCTGGACTTTTGCAATGACTGCTCACGAGGTTGGTCCTGAAGTCACAGGAAGCTCACATCCTTAGCGCACCTACTCGGTCTACGGCCACCACTCTCTCAACCCAGTCCCGTGGCCCCTTGGGGAGAGAGAGGTCACTTTCGCCACTCTTCCTGTGCATCATGCGATGCTTCTTCTGGTTTGCTCCCGTCCCTATGGCCTCAAAGGTTTGGAATCTTGCAAGATCGTCTTTTCCAACTGCTTCACAGGACAGATTAGGGAACTGATACCTGGAGACGGTTACTCACTTCCCCCGAATGACAGCAGGTGGTGACTGGCAGGACGAGAACTCGGGTACAGAGTTGGTTAAGATTCTCTAGTAAGAACTGATTCTGCATCCTGCGTCAGCCCTTCCCTTAACATCTGTCATACTCAGAGAAAGAAAATGTATCAATCCATTGTATGTCGCATTATTAAACTTCTAGAAAAAGAGGACGTTTTAACTCCATAATGCAAAACCTTCTCATCAGTCCAGCTGTTTTGTTTCTCTAGCCCTAGGTGGCTGCCCTAGCCTCTTTCGGCTCACAAGAACCTTTATTCAAGTCCAAGTTAATCATAAGCACACTTTGTCCTAGACTTTTCTTAAAAACGGACATAAAAGAATACATTAGAATTAAAGATCATGTTTTGTGCAAGAAATTAAGGGTAAGCTACCTGGAGTTATTGCTTTTTTTTGTTTGTTTGTTTGGTTTTTTTAAGGTATTAGTTCAGTTACAAAGAGTCAGTATCACCTGATGAAGTGACTTCATCGTTGACGGAAAAAAAGCATTTATAAGTTTCATACCAAATGTGCTTGGGTCTGATTATATAAAACTTCAAGGTGTTTTCCGAAAAGAGTGATAATATTAAAATTCAAATGCATTTTGCCTCAATTCTTTAACTTTGAACAAGTCACTAAGATATTTTTAGGCTTCTCCACAAGGTGGGGCTAGCCTCCAGGCAATTCTGTTGCTAAGGCTGGATGGATTGGTGTTTTGGAAACTTTTTATTACAAAGTGTCTCTCACCTTAGCTGTCTTGATAGGATGGCTCACTGTAACTCCAGGAATCATTAATTAAGGTAAAGGATAAATATCTCTAGCAAACAGCACTGTGTCAATTGGTTGCTTATGGTGGTCACTTTAGTTACATCAATGTTGAATAACTATAGTGTATTCCCTGAAACTAACATCATATTGTGCATTAGCTGTATTTAATGAAAATCTTGTTAAACAATATTTCTAGCACCATTGGAGAAGCTGTAATTTCTCAATCTCAGCTCGTTCGTGCAATGGTCTTTAAACCCTGGCTTACATCTACGTCTCCCCAGTTCTCACTGGGAAAGCCGGTGTGAAGGGCATGGGGAGCGCATCTCCTTCCACCTCGGTCCCCAGTGATGGGCACCAGCATGGTCTCGATCCCCTCGGGAGAAAATGCTGCCAAGAGTCGGAGGTCTTCAGAAGATTTCTGTGAGCTTGGGAGAAGCAGAAAATCTCCTCGGGTCTATTTAGATGATGGTCAAGGCAGACAGTGGGAAAACTTGGGGAAAACTCAGCAGCCTTCACTGAGCGAGCCCTGCGTGCCAAAAAAAAAGCCTCTGCAAGCCTCATCTCGCTGGAACCTCATAATAAGCCGACACAGTAGCCCAACTCACCTCATCTCATAGAGAAGACTACAGCTTTAAGCAGCATCCCACTGTGGGTGGCCCAGCCGGAGAGCAGGGATCTCTCTGACCGCAAGGCTTCTTACTTTGCTACCATACTGTGGTCAAGCAGACATTTGGGGCCCTCCTGAAAAAGCTGGGGCCCACCTGGCTCAGTCTTGCCATGGCGTCCTCAACAAAGTATCAGAGTCCTGGGACCAAAAGTAGTTTTAAAAAAATATTCTAATTATTGCCTGCGCATCTCTGAGAATGTTCAAAGGGATTCAATTCATATCCCATCTCAACATTTCTCAAAAGCCCCTTGCCTCTGCCCCACCCCCCACCCCCTTCTCACAGCAGAGTTGTTCCAGGATTTCTCGAACGCAGACATTTCACGTCTTTCCTCCCTCCCTCGCCCCTCTCCTCCTCCTTCCCCTCCCCTGGCTCCAGCCACACACAAACACACCCCGCTTCGTCACTTCTAGGACTCACTGCCAGAGACTGGCAGCTCCAAATTCTCCTTTGAGGGCAGAAGGGATCACCACAGATCACCCAGCCCAGGCCACATGGGAGTCAAACACATCTGGACACATCTGGACATGTGACATGAGCTGGGGAAGTCCTCAGGGAGGGTGACTCATGAGAGTTGAAACTACATTTGGATTTGGGGGTGGGGGGTGTTCCTTTTCCCTTATTTTGGCCCATGGAGAAGAAAGATCTGCAGAAGAACGCACAGGATCTCAGGGGAGAACCCAGGGAGGGAAGAAGAGAAAGGTGATGCTTTCAAGCCCTAAACTGTGGCTCAGGACTGAGTCTCGTGAGAAGAGGCCACATGTGAGCGCCACTGGGGATTGGGTGAGGGCTGGGGAGCAGCTGGTGCCACCTGGCTGCTTGGGAGGAGAGGAGCGTGTCGAGCACATTCACGCACAGACACATCGGGGCTTCAGGAGTGGGGCAGCACCTGCCCGCCAGCCGGGCTCTAAGAACCAAGAGCGATGCCTCAGCACCGGACGCCAACACCTTTCACCACCGCTGTGATGGTGAATGTTATGCGTCGAGCTGGCTAGGCACTGAGCCCAGATATTTGGTCAAACGCTAGTCTAGATGTTGCTGTGAAGGTATTTCTTAAGCGAGATTAACATTTAAATCAGTAGACTCTGGGTAAAACAGATTACCCCCCGCAACGTGGGCCGGCCTCACACAATCAATCAATCGAAGGCCTTGAGAAAAAAGATGGAGGGATCCCGAGAAAGAGGGATTTCTGCCCCCGGCTGTCTTTGGACTACAGCTGCAGCACCAGCTCTCCCCAGCGCTGCGTCTTCGGCGGGCCGACTTTGGACTTACCAAGTTCTACAATTATGTGAGCCAGTTCCTTAAAATAAATTTCTCTTGGCGATAGATGATGGATGGATGGATGGATGGATGGATGGATGGATGGATGGATGGATGGCTGGCTGGCTGGCTGGCTGGATGGATGGATGGATCGATCGATCTCCTTTTGGTTGTTTCTCGGGAGAATCCTGACGAATACAACTACTGTCACCTGGTCCCGACCACCAACCACGAGGATCTCGCTAGCCAACCTCCTGTAACCTCCAGCGTCTCCCCGTTTCACTGAGTACAAGGCGACATCTTCTCAACCCCATCTGTGCAAACCTCCGCGCCCCCTTCGCCTCTCAGGCTCATTTCCTAGTGCTCTTCTCTCTGCCTCTCTCCGACCTTGGGCTGTGACGCCCACTGCCCCGCACCCCCGCCCCCCGCCACACTATACACGCCTGACGACCCATAACCTTCTCTCTTCTTTTTTTATACAGCACGAATCATCTTCCGACATATAAATGAAATGTGCTTGTTCAATATTATTGTGCGTTGCCTCCCTTGACCGGAACGTGAGGTTCTGGTTTCATTCACCGACATAAGCCAGACACCTGAAGCCTGACGCGTGGCAGCTGCTCAACAGATGGGTGTGGAGTGAATGAACTTCTTTCCACAGCCCCCTTTCCAGCCACCTCCCCACTCAGCAACGTGCTTCTGAAGCAGTTTCCACCCACCACCTCCCACTGACTTCCTCATTCTCTTCTGAACGCACCCCGCACCCCGTCTGGGAGCCCCGTCTGGCGTTTGTCCCCTCGACTGCACGGAAAGAGCTCGTTGAAAGCGCCAGGACCTCCACGTGGCTCAATCCAATGGCAGCTCTGTCCTCATCTTCGCTGTCAGCTCCACCTGGCAGAGCTGATCCCATTTCTTGAAACGCTTTCTTCACTTGACCCGGCACGCACTCTCTCCCGACTCTGCTCCGACCCGCTGGCTTCTCCTCCTGTCACCTCCCAAGCCGCCGCAGGTCAAGCTGTCTCAGAGCGCAGGCTCCCCAGCTCCTGAAGGTTCTTCCCAGCCCCAGCCTTCAGCAGCCACTGCCAGTTCCTCGTGCAGACGTCCATCAGGCATCGGACTCAGCTCTTCCCGAACCAGGTCCTAGTCCCCTCCGAGCTGGCTCCTCCCACAGGTCACCCCATCTCGAGGGAGGGCAGCTTGACCCTTCCAGGCGCTACGCTGCAGAGCCTTGAGTCATCCTTGACTCGGCTCTCTCCCACCTCCTCTCTCTACCGATCCATCCGCAAACCCCTCCGGCTCTGCTACAGAACACATCCGGAATCTGACCGCTTCTTAGGTCAACGCTGCCACTCCCGCCGGAGAAAGCGTTACCTCAGCCGAATCATGACCACAGCTACCAAACGCTTCTGCCTCCCCACAAACCAGAGTTATCCTTTCCGGGTGGAGGTCAAAGCATGTTCTTCCTACGTGGCTGCTCTTACCCCGTCTCCCACCTCTTCTCCTCCCCTCCAGGCACCCGACCTCCCTCGGCTGTTCCAGCTCACGAGGCCACAGGACCTTTGCATGTGACGTTCCCGCTCCCTGGAACCCTGTTTGCCGGATACCCACATGGTTTTTTCAAGTCCTTCGGGACCCTGCTCTAATGCCCCCTTGTCAGTGAGGTGATTTCTGAGCGCCCCATAAAACAGCGAGCCCCACCCCCAAGCAGCCCTCCAGAGTTTCCAGCAACCCTGCTTCACTGATTTCTGCCCCCTGTGCTCCTCGGCAGCTGACACAGCCCGTGCCCCCCCAGAACGGGAGGGAAGGAGGGCGGGGCTCGGTCTGTGGTGCTCGCTGCTGGGATCCCCAGCACCTGGAACAGCACCTGGTTCACGGGACGCACTCGACAAACACGTGGCGAGTGAAAATCCAGGCTCAGACATTGGTGGTCTAGGAAACACGCTTCTGAAGAAAACTCATGACCTCTCTGGGGCCAGGATTGTGTCTTGTTCACATTTTGTCCTGGCACCCGGCACCATGCCTGGCTCAGAGTCGACCAAATAAACGTTTATGGACGATATTAATGAGTACACGGAGCCGAAGGTTAGTTACTCCCCACACCTCATCCTTCCAGGTGGCGGGACTTCAGGCAGGTGCAAAGGAGTGAGAGAAGCTGGCTTTCTGATTTGGAATTAGGAGAGAAGTTGAGCGTGCTGGGTCCCTCCTCTATCTGCTCCCCTGTGAGGCTGCTACCTGGCTGCTGCTGTCACCCCTGCTGGAAGGCACAGTCAGAATGACAGAAGGCCACGTATTCCGATCAGCTTATCAGTACTAACAGACAAATATTTTCATCTCCATCGGCCTGATGTCTTGATCTCTTCCATCCTTCTAAGTCAAGGAGGGAAAGGAGACAACTATGCGTCAGCCCCTCACTCTCGAACTCGCTCTATAGTTTCCTTCTTCCTCCGCCTCATCCACCCCCATCTTCCTCAGGCTTCTGGCTTCTGTAAAAACAACCTCCATCTCCGATTTTCCAAGAAGGGCACATCTGGCGTGGGTTAGGCAATCCTTCCCGAACCTGGAAGGTTCTTGAATCGTCTCGGATGCTTCGTATAAATACAGATTCTCAAGCCTACTGCAAAGCCATTGAATCGGAGCCACTGTACAAAGGGCCCAGCTGATGCTGATGTGATCGCCAGCTCCAGGCCCAGGTCAAGGTCGGGGTCCCAGGATGACCAGCAGAGTGGGGTGCAGTGCCCAGCCCCCTACTAATCTGGATGAAGGTGAGGACACCTTCCAAGAGTTTATTCTTCAGCTGAGCTCACAAGCAGACGCAGCCCTCCAGGCGACTCTGCGCCCTGCCGGCTCCCATCCAATCCTGGAGTCTGAAGTTGCCAAATGGCTGGGCCAACGGCCCTCAAAATCTGAGGTCTCAGGAACCCTTTACGCTCTTGAAAATTATCAAGGACCCAAAGCCTGTGTACGTGTGGGTTATAGCTATTAACATTTACTGCATTCGAAATTAAACCCGAGACATGTGTGAAACACAAGGATACACAAGCACACATTCCATCAGCCACCACAGCAATGACACTGCCACGTGTCACGGCAGCCACCAGAAAGCAACTCCACAGGCAAGATGTCTTAGGATAAGTATGAACATGGTTTTGACCTCAGACCCCCTGAAGGGATGTGCCCCTCCCTCCCCGCAGGGGTCCTGGTCCATACAGGAGAACTTCTGGGCTATGGGAATGGGTGGAGTCCCCAGCTCCCTGCAGGAAACTGAAGGACATGTGGCCAAACTCTGACATTATTTCCTGCCCTGATTGGAAGCAAAGGAAGGCCTCAAAAATGAAATCTACAAGGAAACCAGCCGAAGTTTTCTAGAAGCTGCAGCGCCACAACTACGCCGAGCCTGCCTCTTGTAGCATCAGAGGACCGGCGCCAAAGATGTCCAAACCTCAGTCCCCAGAGCCTGTGAACATGTCGGGGCACGTGGCTAAGGGGAGTTAAGATAATCAGCTGACCTTAAAATAGGGAGAGTAGCCTGGATTATCCAGGGCGCTTGCTGTGATCCTGAGGGCCCCTAAGCGATGACAGAGGCAGGAGAGGAGGTCAGAGAAAGAGACGCCACTACGGAAGCGCAATCAGAGAAATGCGACGTCGCTGGCGTTGACACTGGCGTGAGCCAAGAATGCAGGCGCCTCCAGCAGCTGGAAAAGGCAAGGGGGCAGATTCTCGCCTGGGGCCCCCAGAAAGGTGCGCAGCCCTGCCAACGCCTTGCTCTTAGCCCCGAGACCCCTGTCGGACCCCTGCCCACTAGAACCGTTAGATCACAAACTTGCTGTGTTTTAAGCCACTAGGTTTGTGGTCGCTTGTTACGACAGCCGTGGGACATTAACTCACCTGTTAGAGCGGTAGAGTCCGTGCGCACTGCACCCAAGGGACGCCCCGAGGCGCCCTGAAGGAGGAAATGCCTTCCTGTGGGCACAGCTCGGCGGAAACGGGCCAAGCCACAAGCTCACGGCCCTGGCCGGACGGCACAGGAGGCCACGAGAACCCCTCAAATAATGACGACTTTGCCTGGAGAGAAACGAACACTGAGCGATGGAGTACATAAGGCTGTCGCATGCACGCCCCCGAGCGGCCACTAGGGGGCGAGCTTTAACCACGCGCTCGGTTCTCCACCCGGATTCGCAGCCTGAACCCAGGTTTGATGAGAATTCGTGGCTTTGACAAACTAAAAACTACGTGGGATCATCTGACAATTTAAGAACTTTCTAAACTTAAAAAGTTGAAAATTTTTTTTTTTATAAATACAATAATAAAAGGAGGGTAAATTTAAACCACAGAGAGTGTTACTTGTCCTTTAGCTCTGGGTATTTTGTTAGCCCTGCTCCTTCAGCCTCTGAATCTTAAGAGGAAGGCATTTTTATTAGTGTTTGATGAGGCCTTTGGTTCTGTTTTGCTTTACTTTGGAAGGGCATGAGAGTATGCTGTGTAAACGAGGTGTTTTGATAACCAAAAATTATCTCCTAGAACTGCATTTCCCAAATGAAGCCAGGGCAGAAAGGGAGGCTGTGCATTCAAGCCGGGCTGGGGCGCGGCGGGAGGGGGGAGGAGGGGGAGGGAGGGAGGGGCATGCTGCCTGCAGAATGGGAGAAGCTAGGGCGCTGTCACCCCACATCAAAACAAAAACAAAAACCGCCCAAAGCAACTTTACAGCTTCACAAGAGATTCACAAAATAATTTACTGTCAAGCATACAATGGGATTCTACGTAGCCATTATAAATCGTGTTAAAGCATTTTTTATGAAATTGATATATGTCTATAATATGCTGCAAAATGAAAATAAATTTTGTAAAAAACATTTAATAAAAAATAAATTGCATGAACATATATGTGGGAGACTACTGATAGCGATTATTTCTGAGACTGAGAGACAGAGATTGTTTTTGATTTTTTTGCTTATCTATATTTCCCAGGTTTGTCTTATTTTTAATTTTTATTTTAATTACTAGCACTACTCTCTACTAGGCTTCTTCTAAGCACTTTATAAATATCAACTTAATCCTCGAAATGCCTATGAAGTCGCTACTATTACAATCCCCGTTTGTATAGATTAAAATATCAAAGCACAGAGAGTTCAAGTTACCTATTGGAAGTCACACAGCTAATGAATGAGGTAGCCAGGACACAGCCTCAGGAAGTGTGGATCCAGATTCTTTGTTCTTAACAAAACAAGAGCAAAAATAAAGAAAAAGCACAAAGGAAAAGATAGGAAGGAAGAAAGGAAGGAAGGGAGGGAGGAAGGAAGGGAGGGAGGGAGGGAGGGAGGAAGGGAGGGAAACTGTGTGCCATAGGGAACAATGCCCATTTCTTTTTAAAAACTTTTTTAAATTGCTTAATATCTCTAAAACTGTATTATATAAGGATGTCTGTTTTTTTAAAAAAAAAAAAGAGAAGTATAAACTGAAAAATAGATAAGCATTGAAATGGTTACCCCAAATAAAATACAACAATGCAGAAACATGCAAGTAAAATGTCTTAAATACTTTAATTTTTTCCCTACATACTTCACACTGGCTGTTCTCTTCTCAGAGCACAGTAGGTGTGGAGGGGCTGCGTTGACATCTCTACCCCACAAGCCTGGACTCTGCCTCTGTAAAGCATGCCTGGACCTGATAAATGTCATAATTTTTTTTTTAACTAAGTAAAAGAAAACCGAATTGTAAAAAAAGTAAAGAAAGAAAGGGGGTGGAGAAGGTGCAGAGCCCAAGGTCAAAGAATGACAAGCCTTAAATACTAGTTCAAACTCCCTAAGTTCGTCTTCTTCAAGACCAGGGGCTGCAGACGAATGAACGAAGTTCATGCCTGCAGCGAAAACAGACTGGCCAGTTCCATCAGGTGCTGCTGTGCTTAGCGCTGGGGCGGGAAGAGGGGTGGGGAGTGGTTAGGGGAGAGGAAGGAAGGAAAGGGGGGAAGAGGAGGTGGAAGGGAAGGGAAGGGAACAGGAAGAAGCCTGGAAGAATGAGAGTGAGGAGCGGGGAGACGGAAGAAAAGAGAGGGGCGTAATGCTGACTCCTCGTTTTTCTCACTCGCTGAGGAAGGAGACGCAAACACGTGTTGAAACTCATGAAGCCAAAATTCCTATCGCTTTCTTTTCCTCTGTCTCTCCGCACAGACTTCAGGCCTAAATCCCCATTTGCAAAAGCAGTGACTGTGTCTTTATCCCTCTGAAACAAGGTCAGGATTAAATTTTGTAAAGAAGTTTGAGTGTCCTCCGTAACAAGCATTAAGCAAAAGCCTTTATTTCACCACAATATCCTCCAGTACACAAAGCAGGATTTAACAGACTTTTTTTAAAAAGAAATCTTAATACGAATAAAGTGGGTACCGCTTAGGAGATGGGGACCCGAGCCCCAAAGCTGCGAAGTGGTGTCACAGACTCACTTAGAATGAGACGAAGTTCATTTCCCCATCAGCTCACCTACTCATCTCCCTTCCAGGAAATGAAATAAGCTTAATTGTTTTAAAATAATATTGTTTGCATCACCGCAAATGCCAAGGCTTGTTGAAAGGAGCTCTCTGCTCCACTGGACAGAATGCAGGTGGCCAGGTGCGCAGACACAGAAGGCAGGCTGAGCAGTAGCTGCTACTTGAGCGGCAAGAACATGAGTTGCTGAGTTGAGTGGAGCTGAACTGAGCCCCTCGGAACTGCTTAGAATTCTTCAAAATCCCAGCATTCTGCCTGAAATGACCGATCAACCTCATCCCCTCCCCCACAAGCATATTCATCCCACCGTGTCCCTCAGACCCCAACCAAAAACTCTGCCGAATTCCCAGATTACCCACAAAATTGCACACAGCACATTAAAGAAATTCGGAGGCCTGAGATAAAGGTGAGGATGAAGGCAAGCCCACGACATCTCTTCAGGATCCTTGCATGACTGTTTTAAAAGATCATTTGCCCCTCATCTTTGCTTCTTAGCCTTTGATCAAAACGCATAAAAATTTTAAGCTAATTTCTCTGCATTTATTAATTTACTAGTGATGTGCTGGGCCCTGTTTTATTTCGCTATGGTGCCACTGGCCTAAAAACTTGATTTTTTTAACCTATAAAAATGGGGATTGTAAAAGTCTTTTTTTAAGAAACTCCACGGCAAGAATACATCTTATACGCACGACTCCCTTGCAGATGTGCAATCTTAAGAAGACCCACTAAGTTCTTGGCATTCCACTCTCTTCTAGTGTTATCTGCCAATTCTAAAAGGAGATCGAGAAGGCAAGAATACATCATTAGCCATTTTTAAATCTTTATAATGAAATTTAAAATATCGGCTCACTGGTCATATATTTGCACACAATTACCAAGAATTCAAACTCCCAAGATGAAATGTAACCAGCCTCTCCGCTCCTGAACTGACTATCACCACGGAGGCTTCTAGGTGCTGACCCAGTTACGAAGCCTTCATTATCCCAGAAACACCAAAGTTCTTTTTTGAGAAGTGGCAATCTATTTCTGTCACTCATTAACACCCTCAAAGCACATAAAAGCTCATGAAGGGGCAATGGGAAATCACAAACACGGGGCATGATCGATGTCCTCAATGAACAGACAGTGGGCACCCCCTTTTCTCTTTAGAGGTGCCTGTCTACACCTGCTTAGCTTTAAAATGGAGAATCTAGAATTCTAACAAAGATAAATTAGGCCCCAAAGTCAGGAAGTTAGAGAACAGATGTAATTATGATGCAGATGCTCCGACACATTCAGAAATTAAGTTTAATACGCTGTATTTTTATTACTCTAAATTTTCTCTTTGAGCAGGCGGAACATATTTTAAAGGTAAAAAGTGACCAGGAGGAATTCCTTTTTTAAGTTTCTAGTTCTACACAGGCATGGGAAAAGGATACTGAATATTCAAGTCTTTTGAGATTAATTTTCTCAGCAAAAGAAAACTGAATATTCTACTCACTCTATTATTAATTGTAGAATGTAGATGACGTAGAATTTAGTCTCATGAAGAAACTATTCGGTCAATAAACACTTTTACTTGCCTAACAGTCTCAGCACGGGGCTACACATAAACATAGGCATTTCCCCTAAGAGCATAGGGCATGGCTGGGACTCTGGGACACAACACAGTGGCTCGGGAATGCAGCAGACCCCTCAGAGGTCAGAAGGCGGAGACGACTTCCAAACACACTGTAAGCATCCCCACCGTCAGGTTCTCTGCTCATCTCTCGTCTGGGGAAGGCCCAGCTCCATCTTCGGGCATCTCCCTGCCTCCACCCCCGCTTCCCCCGAGCGCCTCCATCCTCCCTCCGCCCTTCACCTACCCGCCCGCCTGCCTGCCAGGCAGTGGACTTGCTCTAAGCCCTTCTTCTGGGTCGTTCTGGCTCTGCCCTCAAGTCTCATCTCCTATCTCTAGTGACTTAAGTGACGTTTGTTTGTTTGTCCTAAAGGCAATTTCCTTCCTCGAAAGGAATTCTGCCATTGAGATTGTTAATTATCTACATTGACCTGCCTGGAAAAGTACCGTCATCAGTTCTATAATAGCTGAAAAAGTAGCATACGTTAAAGAAATAGAGACCATTAAAATCACAACTTAAAAAAAAAAAAAGCAAAACAATTATACTAAGAAGAACAAAGACAAAAGAGTCGAATACTGTAGTAAAATGACTCATTACACATTGCAGATAAGAAAGGACACCTACCAGGCACACCTGTGTGAAGCCCACTGTGACACGGGAAATAAGGTTGCCCTGTTCCAGTGACCACATTCATCCCCACGACTCTAGAGCACCCATGGGTCTGAGCCTCCACTTAGACGCCCGGGTGGAAAAGGAACTGTACCCCACTTGGACAGCAGTGACCTCAACTTCACCGGGCTCTGCCATTTCGCCCCAAGTCAGCTGCTCACCTACCTTGTCTGTCTGCTGCGTGACCACATTTGCCTATAAATAACAGCCATCTATCTACCTGAGTGGCTAACCATTCACTTCCTTAGGTTCACCTGGGACAGCTGCACAGGTTCACTGCCATCTTCAGCAGCATCTGTCCGTCACAGATGAGTGACAGCGGACCTGCATCAGTGCAGGCAGACCGACCACATTCCAGGAGTCCCCAGGTGCGAGCTTGTCACCAGACAGGACTCGAGGGACTGGTGGATGCCAGTGGGAGGCCCTGTCCCCCACGGATCTTCCCGGTGGTGTCTTGCCATGATAACCACAAGCATTTTGTGCCGAGGCGCTTTTCACTGTAACTTGTTTAGAATTTTTCGGCCGTGTTTGCCATGCTTGTCTGGCCAATGAGGTGGTTCTCTTTTAGCCTCAATTTTCTCATCTGTAAGCACCTACCTCACTGGGCTATAATTGGAATTAATTGAGATCATTTGTGCAAACTGTTTAGCATAGTGGATTAGTTTGCTCAGGTTGGCATAATAAAATACCACAGACTGAGTGGCTTAAAGCACAGAAACTGATTTTCTCACAGTGAAGAATCTAGAAACCCAAGACCCAGGTGTCAGCAGGCTTGGTTTCTTCTATGGCCTCTCTCAGCTTGCGCACGGCCTGTGTCCTCACAAGGTCGCCCCTCGGTCTCTGTGTGTCTGTGCCCCAATCTCCTCTTATAAGGATGCCGGTTAGATTGGATTAGGGCCCACATACTTGACCTCATTTGACCTTATACCTTTTTAGAAGCTCTATCTCCAAATACGGCCGCATTCAAAGTTGCTGGGGTTAGGATTTCGACATCTAGATTTGGGAAAATGCAATTCAGCCCATGATATGTAGTGAGCCCTTCTGCTGTGACACTTATCAAAACCTGCCTCGATTCTTATCTAAACCTGTCACATATACCGATGTCTTCTTAGCTAAATTCTACGTGCTGTGAGCCCACAGAAGGCCTTTTTCCTCCTCACGGTGATGACCTTCAGGGCCCTGTCTGGTCGTCAGCCACCCCTACAGCACCACCTCCTGCCTCCTTCCACCCCGGCCCCCTTTCCGCACCCGCCACGGGCCTCAGGTCTCCACAGGGGTGACCTCCTCTGGCGGAGGGCTCTGCTCCCTCGGCCCCTGATGTTCCCCAGTCCACACCCAGTTCCCAGCGTTTATTCGACCCTCTCCCAGGGAATGTGGCCAGAGTCAGCGCTGACCACTTCCTCTGGGCTTGGCCTTGCTTTTTCTCTTCATAATGAACAATAACATGGACATTTCAGGACATCGATGCATCACAAACTCTTTGATTCTTGTCCCAAAATAGGCTAAACTAGGTTCGGAAGTGGCCCGCACAGCGTTCAGTGCTCCGAGAGTCAGATCTTTTACTCTTCTCAATGTCCGAGCATTCCGTGGAAGTTCACGGCCACTCCAGTGGGGATGGACACAGGGGGGATGTCCACATCCCACAGCCAAGTCCTGCTGGCTGAACCTGAACCTGAGGCTGCTTCCAAAAAGAAAGACATTCTGACTCTGCGTATCAGCTCCCCGGGGGAAGGACATTGGCCCACGGGAATCCAGCCATAATTCTATGACCCCATCTGGGGGAGGCACATGGCGGGCTTCCTCTAAATGGACTTATTGAAATAGCGTGACCTCTGGACAGATGCCTCACGGGAACGTGACAAGCATCACACATTCTCTCTCCTTTCTCACTACGTATGGTCCATCTCCTGCAAGACGGGCCCACGGGTCTTATTCTAAGGCACCCGAAAGCGACAGGCAATGGTCCCCATGTATTCATCCTATTTGGTCCCCAGATAAGGTCATCACTGAGAGAAGAAAAAGGACTTCCTGTAAGAAAAGGGGGCAAATATCATCAATCGTGTAGTGAGTGTTAGGGG